>NC_091742.1:27092667-27140167 GCF_043380555.1 Nothobranchius furzeri
ATGCTATCAGTGCTGTTTTCTTTTCTACACTTGCAGGCACGTTCACCCGTGTTTAAAATTCCTTTTGTTGAATTAAAACAACGAAAAACCTCCGTGTAGCGTCTTTCTGTCTGATTATCTTACGTTATGGCCGTACATGCGCTGTGCGCCGGAGACCTGCGTGTGGCTGCTGCGCCGCGGCTTGTATTCGAGTGCGGCGTGTGTGTGTGTATAGAAAACCTTTTTTTTTTTGTTGGTGCGGCTTATATTGAGGTGCGCTCTATAGTCCGGAAATTACGGTAATATCTTACTTGATGTAAATAGATCTTCTATAGAAATTCTTTATGTTTTCTCTACATCCATTTTGACCTAGTCTTAAAGGCATAGTTTACTCATTTATTCAATACATTAGCAGTGTTCTCCAGTGTAAATCAGTGGCTTGTGGGTCATTAAATAAAAACTATGATGCTCCTGTTGATATAGACATTTACTGGTGGAGAGGGGGGCTGAAAACAGCAGGATTACTCATTATTATTAATGATATGCACACACCTTGCTTCTAATTGGCTAACAGAACACGTTCAGCCATGTTTCACTATCACCAAAACTCGCTCCGCTCTCTCTCCTCGCTGCCTTATTTTTTTAAGCCTTCCTGTGGGTAGGAATGAGCCAAGATGGGCAAGGCCATTAATGCAAACTGACAGTGTGACATCGATTTCACCATCTATTTTCTATCAGAAGCTAAAGCAGGAGTATTGGAGACTGTTTTCATGTTCAGCCTGCATGAAAAACTCAGAGTAACTCATTTTAATTACAAATAATAAAAATATTGGTTTTTCAGTCAACCACATGTTTAAATTTCATCACTTTGACTGTAATGGCTATAAAATAAAAGTAGATGCCAACTTCTCAATGACTCCTCGGATAAACTCAGTGATGAGGTCGTGTTTTTATCAGTTACGCCGCCGATCTTAAAGTGGAAGCACTTGGAATCAGTCATCCACGCTTTCGTCGCCTCTCGCTTGGACTACGCTAATGCACTATTAGTTAGAACTCCTGTCTCTGCCCTGAACCAGTTGCAGGTTGTCCAAAATGCCGCTGTTAGGTTTTTAACAAAAACAAGCCGACATAGCCATATTACACCAGTCCTGTAACGTCTTCACTGGCTCCCCATCACATTTCGTGTGCGTTTTAAGATATTGATGTTTGTTTATAAAGTCCTACATGACCTAGCTCCGCCTTATCTGTCCAACCTGTTGACTCCCTCAAGACCTACTCGTATGTTGAGGTCAGCTGACTGTCTACTGCTTTGCACTCCCAAGATGTCCTACAAATCACGAGGTGAACGTGCGTTTATCCATGCTGCCCCCATGCTCTGGAACTCATTGCCCATTACAGTTAGGCTGGCATCCTCTCTGCCTGTTTTTACAAAACCTACTTTTATGACTTGGCTTTTAGACAGTGATTCATGTCATCGTATTATGATTTTATAGTTTTTATTGTTGTGTTTTATCATCTTATTGTTTTTTTCTTTTTTGTTCTAATTGATCCTGCCTGTTCAGCACTTTGGTCAGCTCTCACGCTGTGTCTTAAATTGTGCCATGACAACTTGTGCCCTTTAGCCACGAGACCAGCTAGATCCTCTCTGTCGCACCCTTGGCTAAATGATACCCTCCGGGCTCTACGCACCAATCTTAGAGCTGCGGAACGGAAATGGCACAAAATAAAAGATCCTGTGATCAATTGAAATTTCATGAATTACTGTCCTCATTCTCTGCCAGCATCACTGATGCAAAGAAAGCTTTCTACACTGACAAAATTCTCAGCTCTACTGACTCTCAGAAACTATTTTCGACATTCAAAACTCTGCTCAACCCTCCATCTCCACCTCCTACCAACAACCTCGCTGACACCTTTGCCTCATTCTTCACTGACAAAGTGGCAGCTATAAACAAACAGTTTACTCAATTGGCCTCTCCTGAACAATCGCTACCACAAACTCTTTCTAGCCCAACCATCTCAAGCCCTGCTGCTTCATTTTCCTCTTTTTCCCCTCTCACTGAGAACTGTGTGTCCAAGCTTCTCACGTGCAGCTGCCCTACTGCATGCCCACTTGACCCCATTCCGACTAAGCTGCTCCAAGCTATTGCTCCTACAGTAGCCACAGCATTCACACGGGATCAACGCTTGACTGACATCCGGTACATTTCCCACCTCTCTCAAGCATGCTCAGGTTAAACCGCTGCTAAAAAAAACCCATCTCTTCCTCCAAATCATGTGGAGAACTACCGACCTCTCTCTCTCCTCCCTCTTCTGTCCAAAATCATTGAAAGGGTGGCTTTCAAGCAGATCACAGAATACCTCTCACAAAACTGTCTGCTTGACCCTTACCAATCTGGGTTCAGAAAGGGCCACTCCACTGAAACTGCTCTGTTAGCAGTGACGGAATCCTTAAAAGATGCTAGAGCGACTGCCAAATCCTCAGTGCTTATCCTGCTCGACTTATCGGCTGCATTAGACACTGTCAACCATGGCTTCCTTTTGTCCACACCCTCTAGCATGGGCATCACAGAGAAAGCACACGCCTGGTTTGAATCGTACCTCACAGGATGATCATTCAGTGTATCTTGACTTGGACAATCCTCTACCGTGCACCACCTTGCCACAGGAGTCCCCCAGGGCTCTGTACTAGGGCCTCTTCTCTTTGTCATATACACCACCTCACTGGGTGAGATCATGCGATCACATGGCTTCTCCTACCACTGGTATGCAGACGACACCCAGCTCTATCTGTCATTTCCACCGGACGACCACACTGTCACTGCACGAATATCAAACTGTCTCTCTGACATATCAAAATGGATGAAATCCCACCATCTCCAACTCAACCTCTCTAAAACTGAACTATTGTCATCCCAGCAAAACCATCCATACAGCACAATATCTCAATCCAAAATGACTTCCTATCTCTGGCTCCTTCAAAGGCAGTTCGAGATCTGGGTGTTGTGATTGATGAACACCTGATCTTTAAAGATCATGTTGCCTCTGTTGCTCGTTCATGCCGCTTTGCGCTGTATAATATACGAAAGATCAGACCATACCTAACACAACATGCCACCCAGCTCCTGGTGCAATCTACTGTCATCTCCCGCCTCGATTACTGCAACGCCCTTCTAACTGGTCTTCCAGGCTGTACTGTGAGACCTCTTCAAATGGTCCAGAACGCAGCGGCGCGTCTGGTCTTCAGTCAGCCAAAAAGAGTACACGTCACCCCTCTGTTCATTGAGCTCCACTGGCTACCGCTAACAACACGCATCAAATTCAAATTGCTAACACTAGCATACAAAGTCCGAGATGGTACGGCTCCCATCTACCTGAATCCTCTTGCAAAGGCTTACGTCTCTGCCCGGCTGCTCCGGTCATCACAGGATCGTCGGCTAGCAGTGCCTACACCACGCTCAGGACAATCCAGACTCTTCTCATGCATCGTTCCACAAATGTGGAATGACCTTCCAAGCACTACCAGAACAGGGGCTTCCTTTTCAATTTTCAAGAAACTCCTGAAGACCCTGCTCTTCAGAGAGCATCTTCTGTTGTTGTTAGCCTCAAGGGCAACATGCCGATTATCACTTGTAAGTCGCTTTGGACAAAAGCGTCTGCTAAATACATAAACATATACATAAATAAAGTTGTTACGGTATGGTATGGTATGGTATGGTATGGTATGGTATGGTATGGTATAGTTCCTTAACGTGTGTCGTAGCTGTGAAGAAAGAAGGAACAAGTTTATCGCTGAGTTTGAGTCATGTGGTCCTTTCTAAACAGCGTCATTGGGTGATGCTGCCACAGAAACCTGAACTTCACAGAAAACAATAAATGTACATGGCATGCCTTTTTCTGAACATATTTCAAAAATAAGGATTCAGTCTGTCAACGTTTCACTTTCTCATTGCCAAGGTTACCGCCCCACCAGAAAAAAACATAATATTGACTGCAATGGTCTTGCAATAGTAGGTTCGTCGTCGTCGTCGTCGTCGTCGTCTTCTTCCTCCGCTTATCCGGGTCCGGGTCGCGGGGGCAGCATCCCAATTAGGGAGCTCCAGGCCGTCCTCTCCCCGGCCTTGTCCACCAGCTCCTCCAGCAGGACCCCAAGGCGTTCCCGGACCAGATTGGAGATGTAACCTCTCCAACGTGTCCTGGGTCGACCCGGGGGCCTTCTGCCGGCAGGACATGCCCGAAACACCTCCCCGGGGAGGCGTCCAGGAGGCATCCTGACCAGATGCCCAAACCACCTCAACTGGCTCCTTTCGATCCGGAGGAGCAGCGGTTCTACTCCGAGTCCCTCCCGAATGTCCGAGCTCCTCACCCTATCTCTAAGGCTGAGCCCGGCCACCCTACGGAGGAAACTCATTTCGGCCGCTTGTATCCGCGATCTCGTTCTTTCGGTCATTACCCAAAGCTCATGACCATAGGTGAGGATTGGGACGTAGATCGACCGGTAAATCGAGAGCCTGGCTTTCTGGCTCAGCTCCCTCTTCCCCACGACAGATCGGCTCAGCGTCCGCATCACTGCAGACGCCGAACCAATCCGCCTGTCGATCTCCCGATCCCTCCTACCCTAACTCGTGAACAAGACCCCGAGATACTTAAACTCCTCCACTTGAGGTAGGACCTCTCCCCCGACCCGGAGGTGGCAAGCCACCCTTTTCTGGTCGAGAACCATGGTCTCAGATTTGGAGGTGCTGATCCTCATCCCAGCCGCTTCACATTCGGCCGCGAACCTACCCAGCAAGAGCTGAAGGTCAGAGCTGGATGAAGCTAGGAGAACCACATCATCCGCAAAAAGCAGAGACGAGATTCTCCTGCCACCAAACTCGACACACTCCACACCACGGCTGCGTCTAGAAATTCTGTCCATAAAAGTGATGAACAGAACCGGTGACAAAGGGCAGCCCTGGCGGAGTCCAACCCTCACTGGGAACAGGTCCGACTTACTACCGGCTATGCGGACCAAACTCACGCTCCTCTGGTAAAGGGACTGAATGGCCCTTAACAGAAAGCCACCCACCCCATACTCCTGGAGCGTCCCCCACAGGGTGCCCCTGGGGACACGGTCATAAGCCTTCTTCAAATCCACAAAGCACATGTGGATTGGTTGGGCAAACTCCCATGCCCCCTCCATCACCCTTGCAAGGGTATAGAGCTGGTCCACAGTTCCACGGCCAGGACGAAAACCACATTGCTCCTCCTCTATCTGAGATTCAACTATCGATCGGACCCTCCTCTCCAGTACCTTGGAGTAGACCTTTCCAGGGAGGCTGAGGAGTGTGATCCCCCTATAGTTGGAACACACCCTCAGGTCACCCTTCTTAAAGATGGGGACCACCACCCCGGTCTGCCACTCCCTAGGAACTGCCCCCGATGACCACGCAATGTTGTAGAGACGTGTCAACCATGACAGCCCTACAACATCCATAGCCTTGAGATACCCAGGATGCACCTCATCCGCCCCCGGGGCTCCGCCGCTGTGTAGTTGTTTGACTACCTCAGCAACTTCTGCCCCCGAGATCGGACAGTCCATCCCCAGGCCTCCCAGCTCTGGTTCCTCCTCGGAATGCGCATTGGTGGGATTGAGGAGCTCCTCAAAGTATTCCTTCCACCGTCCGACTATAGCCTCAGTTGACGTCAGCAGCTCCCCATCCCCACTGTAAACTGTGTGAGTGAGTTGCTGCCTTCCTCTCCTGAGGCGCCGGACAGTTTGCCAGAACCTCTTTGGAGCCGATCGATAGTCTTTCTCCATGGCCTCACCAAACTCCTCCCACGCCCGAGATTTTGCCTCGGCAACTGCCACTGCTGCACCCCGCTTGGCTATCCGGTACCTGTCTGCTGCCTCCGGAGACCCACAGACCAGCCACGCCCTGTAGGCCTCCTTCTTCAGCCTGACGGCTCCCCGAACCTCTGGTGTCCACCAGCGGGTACGGGGGTTGCCACCACGACTGGCACCGGCCACCTTACGACCACAGCTAGCAACAGCCGCCTCGACAATCGCAGAGTGGAACAAGGCCCACTCGGACTCAATGTCCCCCACTGCTCTCGGAACGTGGTCAAAGCTCTGCCGTAGGTGGGAGTTGAAGACCGTCTTGACAGGTTCTTCTGCCAGGCGTTCCCAGCAGACCCTCACTATGCGTTTGGGTCTGCCAGGTCTACGCGGCATGTTCCCTTGCCATCTGATCCAACTCACCACCAGGTGGTGATCAGTTGACAGCTCCGCCCCTCTCTTCACTCGGGTGTCCAAAACATACGGCCGCAGGTCAGATGATACGACTACAAAATCTATCATCGACCTGTGACCTAGGCTGCCCTGGTACCAAGTGTACCGGTGGGCATCCTTAATAGTAGGTTGTGTATTATAATTAAACACGGGTTCACTGTTTCAGCTCATATTTTAGATTCAAGTCCTTCTCCACCTGTCTCAATGCCACTGTGGGTTCTTTCATCACACTTAAGTTTCCAGAGCCACCTTTGTCCTGGAGGATTCATACCAGTGCCTGGGTTTTTGGTTGGATTGTTGCACCAGTAACACTTTATCATTAGGTTTTTATTGTGACAATTCTTTTATCCTCCCACATCCCTGTAGCCTATTTCTGACCAAACAACTATCTATCTGGTCTTTGTTGGGTTTCAAATGAAGGTAGTCAATGGAGACTAACTCAAAAGGAGAGCGGATAGGTATTAAGCTCATTGGTGTTTTATCAAGACCACATGGCTGTTTCTGTTTTCGCATAATCTTCCATCTTCTTCTTCATGGATGACCCGAAGATCTTCTTTGTCCCCAGAAGAGTAACTTTGTCTGTACCAGCATGTCCCGTGCAACACATACGTGCTTTAGCGCGACAGGTTCAGCATAGAGAAAGATAAACGACTGTGGCCAGCACATCTGCAGTTTTGGCCAGTTTTAGTTTATTCAAGTCATGAACTAGTTTTCTTGTCTCAAAGGACTTGAGTCTTTTTTTTCCATGTCATTTGGGTTCCGTTCTTTTTCTGTGTGATGACCTGATTGATAGCCATGTCGTTTTGTTGAGCAGGTCAAATGTCATCTAGGGTGAAAACAGGTAAAGAACCGCGTGGCCAGTGTGTGTTCTTGCAGACACACAGAGGACTTCACTTGCAGTAAGAGAAAATCTAATTATTCCCTTAGTCAAACCAAGCTAGCCTACTCTTAATTAAGCTAATGTCTTCAGATAGTGCTGTTAAAAAATAATTGTTCTGCACATAAAGGACATCCCAACTTAGACTAACCATGACCGGCTTTGACATTCTGCCTTCTCAAAGTGACACGACCGCTGAAGCGGTCGTCTGATGATATCATTGCAACAAGACTCTGTGTGAATCTGATGTGCAGCACCGATAGTACAGCATACCGTACATACAGCACATACCAACTGCAATGTGCTGCAACCTTGTTGTTCATTCTTTTAGCTATTGTGTCTATAAAGTTTGTTGACTATAGAATTTTTTGAAAACGGAAGACATCTTATTTTTCATCATGCTGGTCACAGCTGTTTCCCCAGGCTTTGGCTGTTCAAAGGGTTATGTAACACCACCCATCCATTCATTATAGTCCACTCGGGGAGGATAGCGGGGGGGGGGGGGGGGGCGGGGGGGGGGCAGTAGCCTAAGCAGGGAGGCCCAGACTTTCCTCTCCCCAGTCACTTGGGCCAGCTTCTCCAGGGGAATCCTAAGGCGTTCCCTGGCCAGCTGAGACAAATAGTCCTTCCAGCATGTCTTGGGTCTTCTTTTGGGTCTCATCCTGGCTGGACACGCCCAGAAAAATCTCACCGGGGAGGCGTCCAGGAGGCATTGTAACCAGATGCCTCCTGGACGCCTCCCACCTCACCTGGCACCTCTCGATGTGGAGGAGCAGCAGATTTACTCCAAGCCTCCTAAGATATGTATTACTAATCACCTTCACACATAAACCAACATCAAAACAACCCCTTTAACATTTAACATGTATTTTTCTCTCATGCTTGTGTTCAAGTGTGTTAAGGTGCGTAGTTTAGTCTAGTGGAGTCGAGCCTTTGTCGTTTAATTTCCATAATCCAGTTCGCCTAAGCTTTTGACTGCAGGATAAACATGTTTCAGCAACAGACGACAGTGGTCTGATTTCTGACTCACTGGTTTTAAAGTGCATTAGGCGGGGCATCACAATACTCAGGTTTTCACAGCCAGTTTATGAATCGAGAGGCCTGTGATGCAACTATTGACTACGGAGCGTTTTATGGGTTAGGCCCCTTTGAAGATGAGGGTGTAAATACTTGTTGAGTGAGTTCACAGGGAGCGTGCCATGTAGTATTTCTCACATGGTTTATATGTGTCACATCAAATAAAAACATCAAAAAATGGAGAAAAAAAGAGAAATGATGAATATTTAATCAATTACAGTTTGCACTATCGTATACAACTCTCTTTTTAGAGATTGGATCAAATTTGATCCTTAGTTCATGACAATTTGATTTTCATGAGAAACAAGCAGAGACAAATAAAAATGTACCCAAATTACTAAATATATACCAATCCATCAAATCACCCTACCCCTAAACCTGAAATTCTAAACCTTAGGGTTGCACAGGAACACCTGGCCTCGCTCTTTGACCCTTAATGGGGATGGACCAACACCTATTAGGTACTCCTTAGTGGCATACGGTAGTCCAAACATTGGTGACATGGAACAAAGAACAAAGTAGATATATGTTTTTAAGAATATCAACCTTGGAACACTATCCTGTACAATACTGCAGCAGAAATAGAGGAATAAAAAGGCCAATTAGACCAAGTTGGGTCACGACTCTTGAAACAAGTTGGTAGTCAATAAGGAGACAAGAGCTGCGGATGACGAGCGTTGGCCCGTGCATTGCCTTTGGCTGCCCAGTTCAACTGCCGAGTCATTGGATGAGGCAGGGGGAGTCGACGAGATAAATAATTTACACCAAAGAAAACCCATTTGATGCACGAGGAGAACATACTGACCACACGTAAAGGCTGCGGCCATCATTCAGACCTGCAACCTTCTCGTGCTGCCAGCTGCGCTGCCATGCAGCCCTAACCCTAACCCAACATGGCATAAAATAAATTATGGATGAGGTAAATAAGAGTCAGATCAAATAAAATCATAAAAAGTTCTGAAGAAAACAATAAATGTTCCTAAAATTGTGCCTTGGACCTAAAAAAAGAAAAACTTTACATTTTCTCTTACCTTAACGTCCAGCTTCTCTAACTCACCGCTGATGCCTTTCACCGTCACAAGCTCTGTAATTGAAAGAATCCATTCATAACTCTGGCCTAGAGCGTTGAAGATCACGTTTGCTAAATCACTTAGAATATGTCCGAGTCTCATGAGGCGCTAATTAACCTGAGGTCAGAACCTGAGGTCACAGGTCAGTGTCGGTGAGGGACTGCGTGCTCTGATAACCATGTGGGTGTGTGTTTGTATTTGTGCTTATGAGGATGCGTGTGTGGCCATCAGTGGGTCCAATGGGATAGTTGTGACAGGTTCACAATGAAAGGTACACACAGATAAGGCAGTGTGGGGGCAAGGAATGTGTCTTTAACCTAGAGTTCCCAAACACACCTGGGGATGTTCTTGAAAGGGATAAAAGCACTCAGAGCATCTACAGCAAATGTGATTATTTAAAGGCTTGACTCGTGGGATTGGTGGAGATTTTAGTTGGGATTCTTGAAGCAAATGCACTCCTGAGTGTTTCTTTAGATGCAGAAAGACAAAAACAGGATGCAGATGCGTTAAACGGGGGCTAAAGGTTGTCTGCTGAATGCAAACAGACAGGCTGTAGTTTTAAAGATTAAGATAAAAACAAATAGAAGAATTTATGCAAATATATTTAGCTTTATGGAGCTTTATGGCATCTTTCTGTAAAATGATTTGATTTTCTAACATCTGTTTCAGAGTTAATTTTTCCTAATCTTGTTTTAACAAAAGATAAAGTTGATTTATGTTCAGTTTTATGAAAACATTTATACCGCCCTGATTTCTTTATGTGCTTTTCAAGTGGCCAGATTTTCATGCAATAATTTAAAGAAGTCTTGATTAATATCTTTTCAGGCTTTCTGGACGTCTTTCATTGTATTTAATTTTCTTTGTTTCTGCAAGATGAAGATTTTGTTTTTCCTTTCAAGACAGAAATCACAGGGTGTTTCACACATAAAAAACAAAATAATTAAAATGAAAATGGCAAAAAAAAAAAAGAAATTCAAATACAAGGGACCATCAGTTGAAGGATCAAGGTCTTTTGGTAGATTTTAGGGCCTCATTAGATGCAAAAAAACAGACAAATCTGCAGCACAAATTATGTTTTGTTGGTAGAAAAGTGTAAAAAAAGATCCAAAGATTTGACACAAGACAACAACTTAGCTTTATTTCATTTTTTACACCTGGACGATTCATAGGTCAGAGTCAAAGAAACAAAAGCATGGATGTTAAATGAGTGAAAAAACACTCAAAATCCAAGAAACTTAAAGGTGTTGTACACTCATTTCTTCTATGCATTTGCAGTGGTCTATAATAGGAATGAATGCCTTTAAGCATGGATGTAATTCTAACTTTAGAAGTGGGGGGGGGGGCACGGAAGGGGGGGGGGTCTTTACAGTATGCTCTAATGGGAAACAGGCTTCAACACAAACGGTTGTTTTCCGCTTGGTCCTAGAGCTCAACCAGTGTCAATTTAATATAGCGTAATATTGTTTTTGGATGGTAAAAAGTACAGGGGTCCAAACTTGACTTTGGAAAAAGTGGGGGGGACATGTCCCCCCTGTTCCCCCCGAAAATTACGTCCATGCCTTTAAGTCATAATCTGGGAGGAGAAAAATATACCAATGCACCATTTCCAGGAACTACCAGGTACCCACATCACAGCTGAGCTTCAGACGACTTTCTGAAATCTTATTTCCTGATATTTAGACATCTCGCCTCGGATCGTCTAACAGCAACGCGACTCTACCGCCGACTTGCAACGTGGATGTTTCATCTCTACAAATAACACAAACCTCCAACTTTTACGAGATGATCAGATTCTTGGGAAGCATAAAATGAAGGAGTGAACAAAGCATCAGCCGAAATATAGCCTGGAAAGAGAAATGATGGTTTTGATGTCAAAAACAGGATTTATTCTAAAGAGATCATAAGAAATAAACCAATTAGCAGGTTCAAGCCTGCACCCCCCTTCCAGTGGTGTGATGCACCGTTATCAGAACCAGCAGCACATCGTGACACCAGAACATAAGACCACTCTTACAGAAGATTAAAGTTCACATATGCAGTGGCGTGTCCAGATCTTTTACAACGGGGTGGCCCAGGTGAGGCACAACTTTGTGCATGGGTGGCACCAATGGCTATGCTATTTTTTTTGTTTTGTTTTACTCCCAAACCTTTTGTGGACAATGAAAAGCCTATTTAAAGATAAATTAGCGTGGTGGCACCTGGGGTGGCCAATCAGATTCCAAGGGGGACATGTGCTACCCCAGGCCACTCCCTGGACACGCCCCTGCACATATGGTTAAAAATACTCGCCTACACAGTATTTACTATCGTTCTAGGATTTTTAATATGATCAATGTTGACAGGACTAGCTTTGGTTGGTTGAACGGGCATTAGATACCCCTCCCTCACGTTTTCTTCTTTTCTGACCATACGGGATTATGAACTCTTTGAACTGTCAGACTACAGAGCAAAAAAATGATCTTTACTGGAACTGACCAAAGGAGATAAAGGGAAGTGAGGAGAGGGAGAAGTTTCTGATGTGTTGAATTACTTCCGCCAGAGCGGTAAAAGTTTCTGCTTATCTGTGATTATTATTAATGATAGTACGGAGGCGGAAGTGGGAGGGGTGATGGAAGGCAGGCGGACGTGCGCTGCCTCAGCGCGGCACGCTCCTCACAGTTGGGAGGGGTTAATAGTCATGACACTGAATGGCTTTTGATTTATACGGTCCCTATCAGGGTGAGTGAATGCATCTGGGCTGCATGAAGTCCAGCAGGCTCTAAGATGTTTTCTGTGAGGCAAAAAAAAATTTTTTACAATTTTTTTCGTTTTTTATGTGAATTTTTTATACGTTGAAATTGGTTTTCAAAATGAAGCAGCAAGACAAACCATTACTGCACTGCCTAAGCTACTAACTCTCATTGGAGTAGAATCTACGGAGGTCTGAAGGTAGAACAGAAAGTGGTGGATCAGGCTGGAGGTACTGCAGATTTCCTGTAATAAAACTGGGAAACACCCTTTTGTGACAGCTTCACAAAACGCAGACAGACTGTACTCCTATGCATAGATAATTTATCGTCCATGTGCGTGGAAAAAAGGGGGTGGAAATTCCGTCCCAGGACATGAATCAAGTTCTGTGATGGTTTTATGAACTGCTGAAAGGCTGCGAGGAAATCACACGCCTGGAAGTTGTAACTGATGCTTCACGATTTTGGTTTTGGAGCCTCTGGTTGCTCAGAGCATGGACGTAATTTTTGGGGGGGACAGGGGGGACATGTCCCCCCCACTTTTTCCAAAGTCAAGTGTTCACCCCTGCACTTTTTACCATCCAAGCACAATATTACGCTATATTAAATTGACACTGGTTGAGCTCTAGGACCAAGTGTGTGTGTGTGTGTGTGTGTGTGCATGCATGCGTGCGTGCGTGCGTGTGTGTGTGTGTGTGTGTGTGCGTGCGTGTGTCGTGGAGGATGGCTGCTTATACTGAGCCAGGATTCTCTGGAGGTTTCTTCCTGTTAAAAGGGAGTTTTCCTCTCCACAGTCGCTAAATGCTTGATGCAATTTGCTGGGTTCCTTATATAGGAAACATTATTTCTGATTGGCTTAATGAACTGACCTGAATTGGAATGTTTATTATGTGAAGTGCCTTGAGACGACTCTTGTCGTGATTTGGCGCTTTATAAATAAACTTGAATTGAATTGAATTGAAAATTGAATTAAAGATACCCCACCCCCCCACCCCCACCCCCCACTTCTAAAGTGAAAATTACATCCATGGTTCAGAGTGACACATCTGCAGGTGTACTGTTAGATGCATCTATGGTGAAATGAAACCAAAGAGCGATGCTATTTTACTAATGGAGACGTCTCAGAAAGCCTTCTGGTCTTTAACGGGCTTCAGAACAGAAGAACATGAAAACAGAACGCGTGCACATGGAGCTACTTTACGTCCTCCTCGTTAACTCGTAGAGCAACCTTCGAGCTAGTCGTTTCTGTACGACGTCATCGGCCTCTTGCGTCATCGTGAAGGAATCTACACGTGCTTCTCTTTGCAACGTTGCATCAGATTATTGAGATTTGCAGGCTTCTTCTAAAGATCTTGCCAAAACATTTGAATTCCATTGAGGTCTGGGCATTGAATGGGCTTTTGCAACACGATGATCATTTTTCAGCTATTTTGGAGTTTTCCCCCCCCATTGCCGGACCAGTTTGGGGCCAAACCTCAACAAACGCGTTTGCATTTGACTCCAGAAGAGTTGGTGGTTGACTTAGTGACTGCGAGGTGCCAAGATCCTGCGGCTGCAGAACAGGCCCAAACTGCCACCCCTCCTCTTCTGTGCTTGACAGCTGATATGAATCCAGACATCTCCACTTTGGTCCCATCTGTCTAAACAGCACAGCTCCAAGAGTCTTGTGGTTTGTTTGGATGCAGCACTGAGAGCCTAATCCGTGCTTCTATGTTGTTTTCTTCCGACTCCTTCAATCAAGCCAGACTAGTTCAGTCTTTTTCTAATTATAGTGTAAAGACGAAACAGCGTTATAACGCTGACTGAGGCCTGAGCACTTATTTTTACGCTTTACTTAAAAAAACCATTCAAATCTGACTTGGAACTGTTTTAAGACATCGACTCCTGGGACAGCAAGGGTCTGGGCAGCTTTTCATCTTTTGCATGATTGTTTTAAAACCCTGCACAGATTAGTCGCCAGGATAATTCTCTACGATCGTTGCAAACTTTTTTATTTAAGGTTCGACACTGAAAAAGCAAATCCGGTCAGTGGTGGTCGCGTTGCTGTTAGCCAATCAGAGGCGAGATGTCCTGATAGGCGTGTCTCCATTGCTGGGATTGGGATAGAGTAAGTTAGGTTATCGAGGACGTTTTGAGAGTGGTTAGTTTCAGGATAATTCATACGAGATTGCTGCTCTGCGATAACCCTGACAGAAGCACCCTGCTGTGTCTCACCAGCTCAGTGGCCTAGTGGTAGAGTGTCCGCCCTGAGACCGGGAGATCAGGGGTTCGATTCCTGGTCGGGTCATACCAAAGACTTTGAAAAAATGGGACCAAATGTCTCCCTGCTTGACACTCAGCATTAAGGGGTTGGATTGGGGGGTTAAACCACCAAATGGTTCCCGAGCGCGGCGGTGTCTGCAGTTCACCGCTCCCCCAGGGGATGGGTCAAATACGGAGAACAGATTTCGCACACACACATCAGGGTGTGTGACAACTAATGGGACTTTAACACTCTCTCTCGAGCACGCTCCAGGAGGCAACAAGTCGTTTCTGACAACGAGGGAGTAGAGGAGGCGGAAAAAGGAGGAGAAGAATGTGTTATTTGGCGCCAGGTGATAAAAGACCGTGGCAGTCGGCCATTTGGTAACCGAACGCTTCTGTAAAATTACACATAATTTCAACAATGTGACTTTCGTTCGCACAGTTAATTGCTGCGTTTCAGATGGGAGGCTGGTGCATGAAAGTAAGATTTGACGCACAAAAATCCAGAGAAACCATTCGCACCATTGGCTTCGTGGTTGATTATGTCATCATTTATGGTGTTTTAATGGGACTTGTGGTCCAGCTTGGAGTTGCCCATTACCTCTCTGCAACGTCACCAAGCCCCGTGACTGCGCCCTGCATCCGTGTGGAAAACTACTCGTGCAGTCGCATGAGATCAGACCTCGGGACGCTCGCGGCGTGGTGGAAAAAGGCCAAACACGGACTCCATTAAACACCGTTGCTACGCTGTAAACAGCTGTGCTGATTCCTCTTCTCACTCCTGACAAATTATCTGCTCAGGAAGTGTTTGCTGAAGCATTTGGTGTTTGCACACACACACACACTCTGCCACAGCACGTATAGGAATCACCCTGGTTTCCTGCTAACACGATGGTGTTTACAGAGGTGCGTCAGGTCGGTGCAGGGGAGGCTGCTTGTTGTACATCTAGAAGAAAAAGCCTTCATTAGAGCGGGCCGTGTTTAGACATGCGTGTCAGCAGAAACTCAGACACACACACCTGAAGTTGCCCGCTTGGATGCACCCGTTCTGAGTCAGCAGAAAGAGGAGCTCGGCGACACCGCTAATGACCCAAGTGTTGTTCTTCAATTTAAGTCCGAGCAAGGCCGAGGAACTCCTCTCTGCGCTGCTTCGGTTCCACAAATCCTCTCCGTTCCTCCTTTTGAAGCAGCTTTTCTCATCATCC
Source organism: Nothobranchius furzeri (assembly GCF_043380555.1). Lineage (NCBI taxonomy): Eukaryota > Metazoa > Chordata > Actinopteri > Cyprinodontiformes > Nothobranchiidae > Nothobranchius > Nothobranchius furzeri. The sequence continues at coordinate 27,108,117 of NC_091742.1, forward strand.
ACCACTCACCCTGCAGCTCGGCTTCCCCGCTTTATCGCGCCTCGTTTCTCTGCACCGTAAAAGTCTCGTTTGTTCCTTTTTTTCCTCTCACACACACCGCAGGCGCGATAAGAGCTGCAGCAGGGCAATCTCTGTATGTCTTGACACACGGCCGCTGCCTCATGTCAAGGCTTATCAGCTCTTTACACTTCCGTAGTGCCTATCGGTCTGTCAGTGATCAGGAAGTAGACTAAACATTCCCAACAGACTGTCCAGGAGAGGGCATCATTACGGTAGGGACACATTTAACTGCATTAGAGTTCATTTTTATTCTATAAATCAATAGTTTGATGCTACTTTTAAGCAGTTCAGTTGCTTATTTTGCAGAATTTTATTAAACGTCGTCAGGCGTTTGCTGAGAGAGGCTAGTTTAAAATGTTTCTGGGAGTTTTCCATCCATTTTCTGAACCCACTTGTCCATGTAGGGCCGTGTGTGTGTGTGTGTGTGTGTGTGTGGAGGGGGGGGGGGGGGGGTGCACATCTCCAGGGTCAATGGGCATTCAGGCAGTTATTTCACAGAAAACAGGAATAAATAATAAATTTATTTCACTGAGGGACTGAATGTTAGTTTTAATTGTACGTTTGTGATCAATGTGTGGAAAATGTACTTTTGCATACTTTAACGATAAATGTACCTTTAAAATTGTAAAAATAACAACAAATACTCATAAAAAGTTGTCTTTTTACGTTCTTGTGCTAAATTTTAGACCCACGTTTCATAAACTGGGTATTTTAGGGTTTATTTTAACAGATGTGAACACAGATTATTAACTATTATTATTATTATTATTAGTAGTAGTAGTAGTAGTAGTAGATCTGTGATGAACAGGCAGTTTCTGCAAAGCTTTTAGCCCGCAACACACCTTAGCACAGTCTTCCTCACCCCCATCAGACCCCCTCTCCCTGTCTCGGCTGAACCTCCGGAGGACATGCGCGCCAGCGGGCATCGAACAGGTGGGCGCCCCATCTTTACCGGACACGTAAAGTCCATTCTGCGCTCAACCGACAGGAGACAGGAAGTCATGACGTCACACGCCGAGATGAGCCAACGGGGAGGGAAGTAAAAGAAAAGATCCGGATTTCATACGCGCTGCAACGCACGCCGCAGCGCCGGCTACGTGTCCGGCCACACACGCGCCCCGGCTCCCGACAGCTGGAGGTCCTCTTTCGTGGAAAAGACCGGGGGGGGGGGGGGGGGGGGGGGGGGTTTCGGGGGACTGAAGGCGCGCGACGTGGGGTTTTAAGCTGCAATACTGGAAAGTATTTGCCCCTGGAAGTGGAAATTAAAGTGCGGTGCTTGTTTTATTTGCAGCGTTTGATAGCCTCTTAAAGAAAACGCGTGTGATTGATCAAAAATATAGAAACATAACATCCTTTATGACAGTTTAGCCTCTAATATCCAAAAATGTGTGTTTTATTATTAGAATATATATCCTGTAGTATCAGCAAACTGAACACAGTAAGAGACACAGTGCTCCCACTAATAATAATAATAATAATAATAATAATAATAACTGAATAATTAGGCCTACATTTATATGTCTCTGATCTGTCCTGAGTTAAAACTTCAGAAGGTTTATGGCAAGTGGAAAGTGTCACCATAACCTTGTATGATGGGTAAAACGTGCCACAGGCAACATACTGAAGGAGAACCTTGTCCTGGTTACATTAAATGTTAGCAAAACATGTGTGTTCACGTCTAGAAATAATAAAGAATGTCTTGGAAAATGTAATTTCTCCATTTATAAATGATCCATCAGACTTTTTCGACACTCGTTGAACTAAAATGTGGAATTTTTTGTAGTTGTAGTAAACTAAATTATTAACCACACTAGATTTCATTTTTATTTATCATCATATTAAAGTCAAAAGAGGATGAAATCAAATGTATTATTTTTATTCCAAACGTGTCCTACGAGTATGTTACTTAGCACCAAATGTGTCATTTTGATTGTTTAAAGAGCAAGTCACCCCCTACCAGAGTCTAACTCCACTCCCACTTCATGTTTGAAAAATGCAACAAATGCTGTTGCCTGGCAGCAGGGGCGGATTAAGAACTGAAGAACATCCGGGGCTTAACACACGCACATACGTGCGCGAACACACACGCGCGCGCGCGAACACACACACGTGACACGCACTAGTCAACATCATATATATTTGTCTTGTACCACATAATTTTTAATCTGAAGCTACATATTCAGCATGTTCAGGGCAGAGTATTGTTCCTGTTAGTGTTTAGTGTGAGATGATAGTAAATATTCCCTTTCTTTCTCCAACAACTTTACCTGATAGTAAGCTAACTTTAGGCAAACCAGCAGCACAACAAATATTTTCAAATAAGACTCACAAACCTGAGTCAGCACCAGTCTCATCAAAGCTGGGGTTCTGTCGCGGTACTTTTGGTCTAAAAAACGTCCTTATGTCCATCTTCACTCATGCGTTTCAGGCAGAGAGTGTAGAAGAAGCCGGCTGCTGAAGGGCTTCTTCTTCAGTGGTGGAGGCTCAGGCAGGCTGTATACAAACTACTGCCAGCTGCTCCCTCTCTGTTGGACTTTGGTACTGCATGTTACTTCCATGATTTAGATCTGGGGCTTTTCATAAAACATTCGGGGCTTCAGCCCAAGTAGCCGGGCCTAACGCCGCCCCTGCCTGGCAGACCGAGAGGGCGGAGCTGCTAACAAATACACACACACACACAGGCTCACGACAGCATTGTGACATCATAATGTACCAGTTTACATCATAGCATGCCTCTTAGCCAATAGCGGTGGCAGATTTAAATTAGAATACAGTGCAGAGTTTTTCTCGTCTCGTCTCGTCTTCCTCCGCTTATCCGGGTCCGGGTCGCGGGGGCAGCATCCCAACTAGGGAGCTCCAGGCCGTCCTCTCCCCGGCCTTGTCCACCAGCTCCTCCGGCAGGACCCCAAGGCGTTCCCGGACCAGATTGGAGATGTAACCTCTCCAACGTGTCCTGGGTCGACCCGGGGGCCTTCTGCCGGCAGGACATGCCCGAAACACCTCCCCGGGGAGGCGTCCAGGAGGCATCCTGACCAGATGCCCAAACCACCTCAACTGACTCTTTTCGATCCGGAGGAGCAGCGGCTCTACTCCGAGTCCCTCCCCAATGTCCAAGCTCCTCACCCTATCTCTAAGGCTGAGCCCGGCCACCCTACGGAGGAAACTCATTTCAGCCGCTTGTATCCGCGATCTCGTTCTTTCGGTCATTACCCAAAGCTCATGACCATAGGTGAGGATTGGGACGTAGATCGACCGGTACACTATTATGCAGAGTTTTTACCTGCTGAATATTAGGCTGAATATTTAAATTTGAACTAAGATGCACTGAAGTGCCAAATTATTGACGACATGTGTCTGCAGCACAATTAAACACTCGTTTATTTAGTTTATCAGCAAAAAAAAAAAAGTTTATTTGGGGGTGACTTGCTCTTTAAAAGTGTGTGTGTGTTAATCCCTGCTGGGTCTCTCGTCTTCATAAGCACCGCTGACATTTTCAGACCAGACATCAGCCTTCACCTAGTTTGACTCATGGTGTCACTCTTTACCCGTCATACACCGGGAAGACTCCAGTCCGACGCCTCCAACTGAGGCTCAGTCAGACGGGAGCTTGAGTCGAAGGACGCTCTCAGGCGCGCGCGGACAAACCAAACCAACTTTATAATTCTGTTATTGTTATTCATCTGTCAGATCGGAGGGTTTTATCTCTGCCATCCCCCCCAGACTGACCCAGACCGACGCTTGCAGACGGCGGCCGGCCCACAAGCATGGGATTGTGATGCCGCGGAACGATGTGGGACGTGGTGCATCTTGGATCTTCGCGTTTCTGGATATATTAAAAATTATTGGCAACAGTTGAAAGTCGCACGGATCGCTCTGCGGGACCAGCATGGATTTACAACCCCCGGCCCCTTTTTAGGAGAACTTTTTACCGGTTTTCTGTTCATTTATTGGTTATTTTTAAGTAAAAGTCCCAAGAACTCATCGGACGCTCAAGAATTTGTTTTTTTCCTTTTTGAGAATTAATTTTTTTATTTGATTACAATTATTATTATTATTATTATTATTATTATTATTATTACTATTCTGGACTGGATTTCCAACATCATGAACTTTATTGACAGTTTGACACTATTATTTTTGACGCTGTCAGCTGTCAAGGTGAGTGTGATCCAAACTGCAGCTAGATCAGGAGAAAGCGAACCCGTTCCGTCCTTGTCTGTCGCCTGACTAGGTCACCCCGTTCGTGTTTCAACCTTTTAGTGGCTTTGGAGAGGTTTAAACAGCCATTATTATAATTACGCACAGGCTGACGCAGGGACGGGACCGAACCCGAAGACTCGTGGGTTCTTTCTGCTTCAAAGGTGGCTTAAATTCTGATTTTTAAACATATTTATAATCATGTTGTGAAGTTTGACGCTGGTCAGACTGAAGGCCGTGCTCCTAAACCACTTTGGAGATATGATTACGCTTTAAAGGGACAGCGTTCGGAACCGGGAACTGTAAGCAGGTTCCTCCAGTGCCACTGACAGCCGAATGGAACAACTACTTAGGTTTTTTTTTTCTTTTAAAGCAGGAATCGGTCATAAATTCCTATAAGGATTACACTTGTAATCATTAATCAGGTGCTGGTTGGTGTTGAGCAAAGGTTTCAAGGTGAAAGAAAAAGGAAAACAGTAACACACCACCCCAAGAGGAGGCGTTGTCCTGCGATTTGATTGGACTTTACAAGCTCATTCCCAACGTTTCCTCTGATGCTTCCCAGTCGAGTTATTCCCAACATTCCTGGTGGTTGTATAAAGGATCCCCTTATTCAAAGAATGCCAAATTATCAGTCACATGTTCGCAGCTTGGCACCTCTCTATAATTTACTTATTTCTGATGAGGAGGGAGGAGGAGGAGGGGGGGGGGGGTCCTTCAGCCCTCAGCCCACAAGGTTGGACCCTCTCACGCCACCAGAAGGAGGGTGGAGCTTGCACACAACCCAGTCTTCCTTTTCTTCCTTCAAAAAAAACTTTTTGGCGAGGAGCTGAATCTGAATCCCCAGAGTTCAGCATGGCGCGCTCGCCTCATGCAACACTGGCGAGGTATTGCGCGATGCGCGCGATTCGGTGTGTGAACAAAATGTAAGAGGGGGGAGAGAAAAAAGGGTGTGTGTAATGTGGGGAAGGGAAAGGGGGGGGGGGGGGAGTGAGGGGGCGACAAAGAGCTCTAACCATCAAATAAAGAGTCGCCAGAGATGCCGTGGCCCCACTGGTGCGGTGACAGGCGGACATTCCTGAATGGTTTTAATGGTTTTATTAAAGCGGGCTGGCTGAGGAGCGCCACACGAAGGGAGGCACACACCAACACGGTGGTTCCAAAGTTTATGAAGCTCTGCCACGTTGATGAGGCAGATCTGAAGTCAGCTCAGCTGGCACCGACTACCTTTGCTCTCGTGGCCAAATAAAGCCACAGACCGCAGATGTACCCGTGAGGGCACCACGTGATGCGCGGGTGTGCCCGTCAGCTGTTTCTTGTGCTATGGGGATTCGGTAGAGACAAAAATGTCAAAATGCAAACATAATCTTCTTTTATGAACAGCTGCATGCGAACAGTTCTGGCGCAGTCTTCCTAACAGCCTTTCGTTTTCTCCACAGAGTGCCCACATACCGAAGGAAGCAGAACGAGGTCCACATGACGGTAGGTGTCCCACAGGGCACCGTGGGAATACTGTCTGTGCTGGGCTCCCTGATTGGCACTCGGCCAACAGGGACAGTTTGAATTTCACCTTGACACTAGCAGAAAGCTAGCGCCTCCTGGTGGATGCCTCCAGACCCTCACCCTGAGATTCTCTCCTGTGTTTTAGTTATGTTCAATCTAACTGCGGTGCTGTGGAGGAGTTCCCCTTGAGGTTAACCCGAGGAAACGCTTTAGCCACACACCCTTCCACAGAGCAGAACGTCGCCCGCTTGGCCCACAGTTTTCACTTTTGTTGCAACAACCCCGGCCGTTGCCCAATCTAACCCCTACGAGCTAGAGTTCACGGTGTTTGCTTTGGCGTCCCAGAGGACCGCCAGCCCGGGGTTGTTTTGGGCGATGCTGTCAGTCCGGGCTGTTTCTGGAGCAGAACTCCTGCAGAGATGGAGGAGGAGGGTTTAGTGCAGCCTATGGGGGTCACGTTGATGAATAGTTGAATAACTTGTTCATTTTAATGACTAATTATGTAAGTGTCCATATAAAGTAGGCCAGTCCGTGTTTGCTTATGTAAACCGAGTGCTTTTGTGTGAAACAATGGGACTTAAGAGTGTGTGTGTGTGTGTGTGTGTGTGTGCACCTCTCTGAATGTTTACCCCTTTAGACTGTTGCGTGCATGTCAGCAGTTTACTCTCGTTTCTATTGAGGTGTTCGTTTTTCAAACACTAACGCTGCTCCCTTTGCCCCCTCCCCCAGTGATCCCCTTGATAGAGGTGTACAACAAGAGTGTGTGTCAGCCACGAGAGGTGCTGGTGGAGATTCTGCAGGAGTACCCAGACGAGGTGGAGCACATCTTCATCCCGTCCTGCGTGGTGTTGAGGCGCTGCGCCGGCTGCTGCAGCGACGAGATGCTGCAGTGCACGCCGACAGCCACCCGCAACGTTACAATGGAGGTCAGCAACACTGACAACCACAAAAACATCGGTTTTATATGGTTTCTCTAAATATTACTGATGTATTTCATTGTTTAGTTAAGCTGATTCAGGGTGGATGTCACCCATCTGGTTGCATAAGTGGTTTTGGATTCATTTACAAATGTCACAGTAGAGGGGCACAAGTCCACCTAAGCTGAGAGCCTTGAAAGAGCTTGGCCTTTAAAAAGCCCCTCTGATGTTTCCAAGTGCGCGTGGTTTAAAGGCTGCTTAGGCGCAACACTCAGACACTTAAACAGGTCCTCCATTTTTATTTTCACCTTCCACACGTCCTTGTCCAGGCTTTTAGATCCCAGAAAGGGATTCTGCATCATTTAAATATCAAACCAATCAGCTTTTTCTCTAGATGGATGTGGTAACTTACGGTTAAAACTTTATAAAAACTTCTCCTGAAGTCTTCCATTTACTTTGTACCTCTGTTCTGCGTTGAAACGTTATTATTACAGTTGGTTCGTCTTTTTTGTTGTGATTCTTCTCTTTGTGTTCAATGAGCAGTTTAAGTAAAAATGGCTGCAGTTAGCGGGAGAGCTCTGGAATTTTGCATCCAAAAAAATTTAGGTTTAACAGCTTGAAACAGCCTTTGTTTATTTTTGGCTTGTCCTGGATGATTTTCAGCCTGATAATCTGGAGGCCCTGCAATGATTCTATCACATTAAAATCGAGTATACACTCTAAAAAATGAAACGTTGAAGTTCCAAGACCCGCTGATAGAAAATAGATGAAGAAACTCTCAGATTAGAAAAGCCTGTTAGATCTGCATCACGCTGAAAACTAACATTCGTGGACTGGCTTGTGACCTGATAGGCTGTTGTTGGTTTTGCATCCAGGAGAGAGCAGAGCCCATCTTGGCTTGCAGATGCTAACCATTAGCATTAGCTTTAACGCTGCACAGCTCCGTCAGACTTGTGTTGTTTGTGGAGATGAAACAGCAACATTGCAAAGCAAACAAACTCAGTGGTAGTCGTGTTGCTTTGAGTCAATCCTGTCGTGTTCTGTTCCCATTCCTGACTCACTTCCAGTTCCTCAAATAGGAAAAGGAGAGCTTCCCCCCCCCCAAAAAAAAAGATGGACTCACAAGGCCTTTATCAATACTAGACAGGTTCTGTCAACTGTTTCCACTAAACCTTGTTTCTTTAAAGTTGAGAGTTACATAGATTGTTCTAAGGAAAGAAAGAACGAAAGAAAAGGATCTTTTATGTAGCGCCTGTCAAGATTAAAATCACGAGATAAAAAGTTTTTTTGAAAAATGGTTAAAATTAGAAAAATATGTGATTCAAAAATGTAAGAAAAGGGAAATCAGTAGATCCCGGGAAAGGTGGGATTGTTAGGAAGAGCAGAATAAAGAGAGAGTGGTGAAGAGGGTCACGCAAAAGCCAGCCTGAACAGGTGAGTCTTCGGCTACTTTTAAAGGAGACCACTGAGTCCACTGATCTCAGGCTCAGGGGGAGAGAGGTCCAGAGTCTGGGGGCCGCAGCAGCAGATTATCTGCCACCTTTGGTCTTTAAAGGGCAAGTCACCCCCAAACCAACTTTTTTTTTGCTGATAAACGACATGAACGAGTGTCTAATCGTGCTGCAGACACGTGTCGTCAATAATTTGGAACTTTAGTGCATCTTGGTCAAATTTTAAATGTTCTGCCTAAAACTGGCAGTGTTGCGCCGTCGTCAGGTAAAAACTCTGCACTGTATTTGAATTTAAATCTGCCACCGCTATTGGCTAAGAGGTATGCTATGATATAAACTGGTACATTATGATGTCACAATGCCATTGTAAGCCTGTGTGTGTGTGTATTTGTTAGCAGCTCCGCCCTCTCGGTCTGCCAGGCAACAGTATTTGTTGCATTTTTCAAACATTAAGTGGGAGTGAAGTAAGTCCAGGGGCGTGTCCAGGGAGTGGCCTGGGGTAGCACATGCTACCCTTGGAATCCGATTGGCCACTCCAGGTGCTAACACACTAATTTACCTTTAAACTGGCTTTTCATTGTCCGCTAAAGGCTTGGGGGTAAAACAAAAAAGGCATAACCATTGGTGCCACCCATGCACAAAGTTCTGCCTCACCTGGGCCACCCCGTTGTAAAAGATCTGGACACGCCCCTGAGTAAGTTTCTTGTGGGGGGGTGACTTGCTCTTTAAGTTATAAGTTATGTTAAAAGTAAATTTATATCACTGATTATTTCACTCTAATTTATGCAACAAGGTTTAGTGAAACCAGATAACATCACTTGGTTGAGAAAATTCAACGTTTCATTTATTAAGGTGCAGAGAGAAACTTGATTGTGCAAAAATGTGACTTTCTCCTTGTGTCTAATCCTTGATTCAAATCTTCTTCTTTCTCCTGTTTTGTTTCAGATTAAAAGAATAAAACTCCAAAGGCAACAAAATGACGTTTTCATGAGTTTTACAGAACACAGCGCATGTGAGTGTAGGTAAGAGGCCCCAAACACTCAAAACACACCAACACACCACTGAACAGCAAATCACTGCACCATTGTGTAGCAGAGCAGAGTTTGGCCAACCACGTCGTGTAAAGTCTTCAGCTCAACCCTCCAACGCATTCACCCGATGCAAATCGCTCCCGTCCATGTCTTATCTCAGCCTCTTCCAGTTGGCTGATTCTTTAAAGAAAGAACGCGTTGAAACGTATCGCAGCGGACGCCCGCCATGTTTGGAATCCGTCGTTGTTCCGTGGCATCATCGAGAATGTCGCATTCTTCCTGGATTTATTCATCCTTGTGAAATGATGTGACCTTTACTTATTGTGTTGTTTAGTTCCGCTTTGGTGTCAAACTCTTATCCTAATCCTGAAGAAGTAGATTCACCGCCTAGAACACACGGAATAGCAGGAATGTCATTCATTCCCAGTCAGGCACAGCTGTTTCCTCCAGCAGGAAGACACGGAGTTACTGGAAGTGTTTAATTTATTAGCGTGAGCCTTCTTAACATAAGCCCAAAAGTAGTTTATTTTTTTTAATTTGGGGGGAAAAGCTTTGAAGGCGGTTAAAAAATCCTACGTAAGATATTTGTAAGTGGATTTATTTGAGAATTTCTGATTAGTTAATATCTCACCTGTTTGCAGGTTACCAAACAACCTCAGTTTGCAGAAACATAGATTTGTTCTGACTGGATTGACAAGCTAACAGCTAGGCACAGAGTCTTTAACACTTTAATCTCACCCTTTCATAGCAACTCGTGTCAGCACAATTTTATAAACCTTCATCTGGTTATTTTAGCAAAAATATTAGAATATTCCTGCAGGAAGTGACACGCGCTGCCCTGGGAGCGCGACGGCTAGCTGCTGTCATTACTTTTGGTTTCAATTCATCACAAATTTAGAAGGAAATTGGGGTTGTGTAAGGATAACATCAGTCCACCTTGGTTTTAGCCACATTAGTTCAACGGTCTGATGAAAAGATATAAAAATATATCATAACCGTCCTAAAATCCCTCACATCAAAAGGTCAGGAGTGTTTTAGATATATTTAAAGTTTTCCAATTGGTGATTTTCCTAGTTTGCCTTTTAAAAACATGACCTGAGCAGGAAAATAAATCTAAAGTATCTGGCTGGTCCTGCAGTGAAAGCAAAAATGAAATAATGAAAACTCGTTCCATGTTAATTGGTAACAGAAATGTCGCCTGCATTTGAGCTTGTGTCGTTCTCCGGTGGGGACAACCTATTAAAGTTAATTTATTTTTCTAAAATCGGTTACGTTTGAAAAGACTTGAGCTCAGAGGGGTCGGGCACTGTCCTCCCACTCCACCTGTAGCAACACGTTCTCGCTCCCAGCGCGTCAAAAACAAACGCTTGGTCAGCCACCCTCCGCCTCAGACCCCTGACGCCAAAAGTGCCCTTTTTCGTTACTTATGTGCCAAAAGGGTTTTCCCCTTTTCTGACTGCAGATCCCAACGCAGCATAAAACTGACGCGATGGGATGTCCGCAGCCAGGGCACCAAACAAGCTCATCGTACCTCACCCTAACCTCATCCTGTTATGTAACCTTCCCCTCGCCCCATCCTAACCTTAACCATCTTGCTAGCGAACACGTTAGTGATGTGTCGGTCGCTCTAAAAGCCGGCTCTGTGAAGTGAACGGCGGGAGCCGCCTCGTCATTGGTCGGGTTTGGACCGAGCCAACACGAGGGGGAGGTTTCAACTACCAAGGTGGAAGTTAAAAGTAGAGGGTATGTGTAACCTCCCCCTCGCCAGATGGTATGTTCTAACGTTCCCCTTGGGCGGCAAATATGAAAATTCACAGTCAGAATGCATGGGAGACAGACGCTTGATCACAGTGAGAGTAACGTTTTAGGTAGCAAGAGGGTTAAGGTTAGGATGAGGGGAAGGTTATAAATAGTGAAACGTTAAGGTTTAGGTGCGGTTAAATGAGCTGGTTCGGTGCCGCATCAGCGGACATCCCATCGCGTCAGTGTAACGCTGCATTTGGATCTGCAGTTACAAAAGGGAAACACCCCTTTTGGCACATAAGTAATGAAAAAGGGCGCGTTTGGCGTCAGGGGTCTGAGGCGGAGGGTGGCTGACCAAGCGTTTGTTTTTGCCGCGCTGGGAGCGAGAACGTGTTGCAACACTCCACCAGATCATCTAAAAGCAAAACAAACACGCGTGACGGAAGGCCGACTTAAGTTACTCAATCACTGCTTTACATCTCCGATGTGCGTAATTTGTCTCTGCTTACTGGTCACTCCCGGGAGACACTTTGTTAGTTCGTCAAACCTCTGTTGTTAAATAAATATCACACCAAAAACCTCGAGACAGTTTATTCACAAAGCAAATGATGCATCAGGACAACGGTAGCAGAGTTGGAACGGCCAGCTTAACGAATAACAACAACAAAAAAAGCAAATAAATAACAAAATTAGGAAATATGAACTACAGCTAACGCTTTACAGCTGCTTCTGTTTACATTGAGAAACCCCTCTGCCTCTGTTTCGCTGGGCTTTCTCCCTCCGGCAAACTCGAAACTGCCATCATTCCCATTTTTATCAGTCTAATTGCCAGCGTTATAAAACAATCTCAAACGCAGAATTTCCCGTACCTGGGCGCAGCATCAGATTCAGCGCCAGCGGTGTAAGACACAGATGCATCAACCAGATCGTAAATACGCCAAACACATGGATGCCTTTTCTTCTTGATACGTGCATTTGTTGCAGCCAGCTGTAAAACAGAACCTCGGCCTGGTGTCCGGGAGCATCTTGAAGGAAACACAGTTTCCTAACGTTATTGGCAAACTGCAACCTGAAGAGTGTGCCAGCAGATTTGTTGCTCCACACTTTCTTATCTGCAGCAGCCGTCACATGAGCGAGAAGTGAAGCAAACCTCCATTGCGGACGTGTTTAGTGCGCACGCGTCCTTTTAACAATCCCCTTTACGTACCCGGGCTTGTAAAGTGCTCTGCATAGTTTGCCAACTGCCGGGTTTCACTTTGTCAAGCCAGAAATGGGAAAGTGAGAAGCAATTTCATCGGTTTCTTGGAAATGACCAGCTACGTAGCGTGGTTTGTGTAGATTATAGCCACTGATCTCTGTTTCCTAACAAACCTTTCGCTAACCTCGTGCTGTTTTGTTTTTGCCTTTTAGGGAAAAGACAGAAGTGAAAGAAAAGAAAGAAAAGTGAGTACTGCAGCTCTTTCTGCATGGAGATTGGGGGACATTGAGGGAGGGATGGGGGAACAATGAGGACTTGAGATCTGATATTGCTTTGCATCACTCTCAGTCGTCTGCAACTCAGCCTTTGTGACAATCGACTGCCAAACACACTCCTAAATTATCTTCCTGTTGTTTTTTTTATTACTAATTTATTTCATTTGATTAAAAACATTCTATTATAATTATTTAAACCCTCGGTGGATGTGTTACGTGTGATCGTGACTGACTCTCGATGAGGCCGTCACCCCCTCTTCACCTCTCTGCCTCTTCTATCTCGTCTTTACGATCCTCTGTTACATTTTCACTTCTCGTTTGCCGTCTGTTACTCGAGCTCCTGATTGCTCTGAAACAGATAAGTGTTTTTTTAAAGATCTGTTCAACTTCCTTGTTCGTGCCAAGCGATCCTCCTCTTCCCCGTGCGACACGAGTCCACGTTCTAAGGGTCATTGAAAGCTCTTTAGTCCTCATAGTCATCAAGATTTTTTCCATGGCGTGGTTGCTGTTTGTGGGTTGTGTTTTGGTTTTATGTCAGGTCATCTGTCATATAGATAAGTCTCAGCTCCGAGACCTTCTCTTTAACCTTGTCTCTCCACTGTTTACGAGTCTGGCTTTGTTGGCGTGCTCCTACAAAATAATGGTCCTTGGGGGTCATTCAACTTCAGTCTCTGAGGCCTTCAATAGTGCGTTTTATCAGTGGCTTCTAGCCTCACAAGAGATCGTGGAGCTTGTCAGCATGAGTCATCCTGCTGAGGTGGTGAACTGTCAACGTCTACTGTGAAGTTAATCCCTGACAATTACAAGAGGAAGCCTTTCTATTTACCCGCATCCTGTTTTGTGGATCATTTGATGTCGTAGTCGTCATCCTGTTTCAACCGGTGCGGATTTAGCTCCACGTGTAGCTTCCGCTCTCTTTACGTCATTCTGCGATGAAGGTTTAAAGGGTTTCCTTAAAATGTTAAAACAAGGTTTTTAGTCAAGCACTTTGGGTGTAAAGATGGCCGCCCGCAGTTGGCTAACTTGTCTAGACTGGAACATCTTCACCTAAATGGGCCTCAGAAGATTCCTCTTTCATCATTAAATCCTGGTTCTAGTCGGGCAAATAAAGTTCTCTTTCAAAACAGTAACACATGCACTGGAATGGATTATCACTAAAACCATGAATTCATCATTTGCTTTCATTATTGATTGAATAAAAACATTTCCCCCCCGCTTGAATATCACAGATTTTGCAGCTGTTAGATTTCTAACAATGTAGGCATTATCTCACTGGGCTGAGACTAGCTGGAGACACAAATCTGCAAAACGATGTCTGTTGGAATTGCGTACAACACTTTTGTTTGAGACAACGTTCGTACGTTGCCAGTTGAGTATATGATGCAGTTACAAACATTTGCAGAAGTTGTAAAATCGTTCTTGGCACAATTTAGAGTCGTAATTGTGTCTTTTTTTGGTCACAAAATCCTCACATTTTTTTTGCAACGTGCTGATGTAAAATTCAGAAGACTTTGAGATTAGTTCCAGACACTCACAATGAATTTGAGAGAAAACAAAGTCTCTCAAATAGTTTAAACTGATTCATACTCCCCACCCCCAAATGCTGTGCAAAATAAATCGCCAACAGTCACAGCCCAGTGAGAAACAGGCTTAAGCTGAGTCGCTAAACCAGTTGATTAGCTTCTTAGCGTCAACAATGCTAACGCTAGCTTAAATTGCTACTGTGCTTAGGCTAAATCTCAGAGCACAATTAGCATGGCTTCAAGTCCTGTTTTCTTAGCAGCACGGCCATAATGTCACCATGACGGTGAACCTTGCCTTGCACAGCTGAGTGGTACTTTATTGGTGCTAAGTATAAGGTGGGCAGGTGGAAAAAAGACAAAAACAGAATGATCTAAGTTAGGTTTATTGAAGTTATCTGCCAATATTTTCCAAATTTTCTTGTTGACAGCATTAACTTGAAGGTGTGCGTCACACAATCAATACATTTGCAGTGGTCTCTAGTAGGAATAAATGCCTTGTAAGTCGTACTCTGGGGAAACAAAGCTATGCTGCACCTGTTTCAGGAAGTAGAAGTGAGCCACATCAGAGATGAGCTTCAGACGGCAGGATTTGGAGTCTTATGTCTGGATATTTGGACATCTCGCCTCAGATCCAATTACAGCAACACAACTCTACCACTGACTCTGTTTGCTCTGCAACGATGATTATTTTATCTCCACAAATAGCACAAGCCTGAAGGAGTTCTGCCATGTGGTGGAGTTGCAAGTGCTAACAGTTAGCTTCTACCTGATTAGACGTTGTCTGCTCTTTCCTTGACACTAAACCAACAGCCTTCCCCATAGTGAGCCAAGATGGGTGAGTCCATAAACGTTAAGTGACAGTGTGACGTAGATCTGTCAGGCATTTCAAATCCTGGCGTTTCACAGTCTATTTTCTGTCAGAAGCTAATGCAGGAGATAGGTGTAGAAGACTATTTTCATGCTTTTTACAACGTTTTTTCAGTGTTCCATACTTTTAGGCATTACATAATGCAGAATTGCGTTTAGCTTTGGTCAGAAAACCATACAGACATCATATCAATTAACATAGGACAGATTTAAACTTCTGTTGCATTCGTGGAACGTTGCTTTCTAAAACATTCAATTTCACATTTTTTGCTCAATTCTAACAAACTAGGGTATATTTATTCATGTTTTTCTTCTTGGCTCAGTTTGACGAAGAAAGTAAGGCACCTCAATCGTATGTAGGGTTTGCGTGTGATCTCTTTGTTACATTTCTAAAGCAGTGCGTGCACACAGCCCTCTTATATAAATCCCAGTCTCCGTGAAATTGTTTGCACATAAACAAGCCTGAATTAATTCAATTCGATTCAATTAAATTTTATTTCTAAAGCGCCAAATCACGACAAGAGTCGTCTCAAGGCACTTCCCACAATAAACATTCCAATCCAGGTCAGTTCATTAAGCCAATCAGAAAAAATGGTTCCTATATAAGGATTCCAGCAAATTGCATCAGACTTTACAGCAATCATCATACTGAGCAAGCATGCAGCGACAGTGGAAAGGAAAACTCACGTTTCACAGGAAGAAACCTCCAGAGGATCCTGGCTCAGTATAAGCAGCCATCCTCCACGACTTAAGCCTGGTTTATGCTTCTCCGTCAGCTCCGCAAGGGACAGACACGCACGGATTGACGGAAGCGTTGCAAAGCAATTCCCCGGCAGGACACCAGAGGGCGTAGCGCAGTTCTGTGGTATCCTGTCATGGATCGGTCCAAGATCGTGTGTTTGTATCGTGTTTTTTTGTATCTAAGAGACTTTTTAACACGGACATATTTGTCTCTCATCCTCCTCCACCTCTTCATGCGCCCGCCACCTCTAAACCCACGTTTCCTGTCATTTCCGTCCACAAATAAAATGCTTGCTGCGTATCTTTTCACTCCTCCAGTCACGGGGGAATTAAACGTTCATGTTTTTAGAGTTTTTTCGCGAGGTATTCTTCAAGTTTCTCCGTGTCTGCCTCTAGTTATCCTCGGCTCTCTTTATGTTTTTGAGGGCGCAATGGCGGCGGTGTAGACGACAGCGGCGTTCTGACCAATCACAAGCTTGCGTTGTCCGTCTCGACTGACGGATGTTTTGAAAAGAGAGCTCGACTCCGTCCGTCCTTGCGGAGCTCTCCGGCAGGCCCGCAAGGACGTTGCGTGTCTCCGCGCTGACGCAGACGGAGAAGCACGAATCAGGCTTCACTGGGGATCGAGGACAGAGCAGACACACACACACACACACACACACACACACACACACACACACACACACACACACACAATTACATTCCAGCCTTGAACCATGAATGAACATATGTACTCTGTATTTAATTTTTTTGCATATAAAAACCTCCGTTAGCGCCACAAGTTATAAATGTGTCAACGAAAGCAAACACAAAAGACAAAAGCTCAGTTTAAGCCGAGACTTTGAAGGGACAACGGACCACCTGGGGTTTTCCTATTTTTGTGCACATCACATTTAATGAGCTTCAACCCTCTGGAGGCAGGCGTTGCAGATTAGCAACGTTAAAACCTGCCTACCTGGTTACTCCGCACACAAATTTCATGAGCATTTTTTAACTCAGACGTACCCCTGAAGGACTTAGTTGTTCGTCCTTTTATCAAAACTTATTTTGAGCCTGAGAGGGTTAAAGAAAAAAACGTGTGCACGTATTCACTTAAATTTGAGCGCCCACTGGCTGGTCAGCCCCTAACAGTTCGTGCGGTATAGAGGCGTAATCGCGGTTGCTGTGCCCACCGACTGTTTCGGCATCCAGCCCCTTTGTGCGCGCTCCATGAACACACTTCTGTTTGTTGTCATTGTACTCTTCTCTGAAACGAGCTTGAATCAGCTCTAAAGAGTTGACCCAGTTATGTTGAAAGATGCAGTTTTGGCGACGTCCAAGCCTTTTGTCCTCAATTCATCCGGGAAATTTCCGCCCACGACCAGCCTCACACTGTTAATTGGTTTCACTCTCTGCAAAGTCATTGTGCCGGTTTGAAAAGAGCAACCTTTTTTGGAAAGGAAAGTCCGGTGAAACCAAGTTGGACAATGAAATGATTTTCTCACAGATCAAACAAATACATCTTATTTAAAAACTGCAGGATGTGGGTAAATTTGAGGTATTTTTTATGTTTCCTTTCTATTTAAAACCAAACATGTCCAATGCTGTCCTAGTAACACAATCAATAACAAAAATCTAGTTACATTTTATTTTAAATAAACACCGATTTTATTCATTAGTTCATTCATTCATTCATTCATTCATTCAAAAGATGCTCATACTTGATGTTTGCTGTAGCAGCCATCCGTTTAAGAGTTCATCTCTCTCGTCAGTCTCTCAGGCAATCTCTGCGTTGTTGTCCTGTTTCTCTTGCAGAAAATCCCGGAAAGGCAAGAGTAAAGACCGAACGAGAAAGCGAAAGAAAAACCGTGACAAAACAATTCACGACGCGTACGTCAGCTCCGCCTTCTCCACCTACCTGCACCTGAGTGTTGCGCTTCTCATAATTAAGCTAATATGGGAGGAGCTGTTTTGCCCTTTTTAATTTGTACCATTTAATTGACCCATCGGCCATTTCAGTGAGCATGTCGCTTCCGTCTGTTGTCCTAACTTTGTCTCGTCAGCCATGCTTTACAAACTGAACAGCAATCGAGTAAACGTTGGTAGAGGATTTTTGCTTAAAAAAAAGCTTCTTCTAAACTTTATTTAACAATAACCAGAGTGAAGTGTAGAAGAGTTTGCAACATTAAAAAAAGACGTCTCAACCTTTAAAAATGATCAACTGATCGGAGCACATTGTTTGAAGAAATGTGCACGAGACTGGACCAGTGATTGGGATGGAAATTTACAGATCAAACACCTTGTTCCGTCATTAGCAGAATTGATTTATTGACACGTTTAAAGAAGCCCGAATGAACAGATCTTAGATCAGCTGTTAGATGTAACCTGAACCTTCTACTGCAACAGATCCATGGACGTAATTTTGGGGGGGGGACAGGGGGGACATGTCCCCCCCCCCCCCCCCACACACTTTTTCCAAAGTCAAGTTTTGACCCCTGCACTTTTTACCATCGAAAAACAATATTACGCTATATTAAATTGACACTGGTTGAGCTCTAGGACCAAGTGGAAAACAACCATTTGTGTTGAAGCCTGTTTCCAATTAGAGCATACTGTAAAGATACACCCCCCCACCCCCCCACCCCCGTGTCCCCCCCACTTCTAAAGTGAAAATTACGTCCATGAACAGATCACAGATGCACCAGCATGGCTTTAGAGACCAGCTCGTACTGTCCTGTTATCTGTGCCGGGATCACCAAGACTGTAATCAGGG
The DNA here is from genome assembly GCF_043380555.1 of Nothobranchius furzeri. Classification (NCBI taxonomy): domain Eukaryota; kingdom Metazoa; phylum Chordata; class Actinopteri; order Cyprinodontiformes; family Nothobranchiidae; genus Nothobranchius; species Nothobranchius furzeri. Next base: position 27,126,375 of record NC_091742.1, read on the forward strand.
TCCTTGCCTTCCGTGTTGAGTCTGTGCTGCTTTGCTGTGTCTCCTTGCTTTTCTTTGCTCGTTTTCATCTCTAAAACTGTTTTTGTTGCCCCCGTGCCGAATGCCGGTACTTTTATGTAACGTGAAGATACGAGTGATCACTATCAGTTGCTCTTTTTATTGCAAGTACTGTTTTGTGTCTTTGTTTGCCCTTTTTTTGTGTGTGTCCGAAAGCATTAAAATAACTTATATTTTATTTTAAACTAATATTAAGATGACCTCATGTACTATGTCTGTAAATGTTCATTTGTAAATTGTATATTAAGATGTCCGTGGAATATCTGAGCCTTTTTTTTTCTGTTTTTGAATCTTATGTCTTTTCTGTGGAAAAACACAAGTCTTCAGTTTTCACTCAATAAAATGAAATTGTTGTTAACGGTACACCAAACAGACCCTTGAGTCTTTTTTACGAGGAAATGAACCTTTTTGTAAGAGTGAGAGCGAGAAGTGTGCTGTCTTTAACGTGCAACTTGAAGTCACTGTGTGTCGTTTTGTGTTGCATGACACGGCCTCGAGCTTCGCTCACTGCATGCCTAACCCAAGGTATTCGTAAGTGGTCCGGTCTTTGTGCAAGGGATGAGGGGTGGGGTGTTTCTGTGGGAACCTGTGTGCAATGCTACCCTAGTATAACACACAAGGCAACCTGGTGGAAGAGCAAACGGGGGTACATAAAATAGTTGACCTTAGGGTGACCTATCACCGGTGATGATAGTACCCTGTTATAATCTGCCTCTCCCTCTTCCTCCCCATCTCTTGTCCGTCTCTGTCTGTCCAGTGTCTGTGAGCCGTGTTGTGATAGCTGCACAGAGAGGAGAAAGCGTTTGTTTGTGCAGGATCCCGCAACCTGCCGGTGCTCCTGCAAACACACAGTTGAATACTGTAGAGATCGCCAGCTAGAGCTCAACGAGAAGACCTGCAAGTAAGCGCTACTGGTGGCTCTGAACTCCAGTTAGATGGCAACTGTAATAACACAACTAACTAAACATTCAGCTGTGTTGCAACTCGGTAGTGGCTACTGTTGTCGGCTCGCTACCCCTTGTTTCCATTGGACGCCGTAGCGCCAGGTTCCAGCTGCCGCCTGGTTTTGTTGCATTCTTGTTGTCGTTCCGTTTGACACCAGAGGAGCTCTTCAGAATTGGGACATGTCCACGGTAGTCAAGCTAAACAACATCATCTGTGTGTTTTAGGGTATCTAATAGCTTGCCACTTGCCTTCTACTCCAAAAACTCCAGAAGGTAAATTCCACAACTTGTCCTCTCAAGTGTTTCTTGTATAAAAAACAAACAAACTGAGTCACATGTTCATCAGCCGATGAGTCTCCCGTTGTCATGTAAATGTCCAAGTCCTTTTGATTTTAATCCACCATCTTTCTCTTTCGGCTTCCCCCCATCAAGGGTTGCCGCAGCGAATCATCTGTCTCCATTTAGTCCTTTTGATTTCAATCCACCGTTTGCATCAATTTCGTGAGTCTGGAAGCAGTTCTTTTTATGATAACTGACAGGACTCGTTTATTGTGTGTGTCTGGATTTCTTTCCAACTCATTCAGTCTGTCCGGGCAATCATGACAGGGTACAGAGGAATGCGTTCCAGTGAAAACAAGGGGTCAGACTTAGCAAGGCAACATAGCATTTCACTGTTTGCATTTCATTTTCTTCTCTACACTCATTCCTTGGAATATTTTTACAAGCCTACTGTCTGAAAGGAACCTGAGTGTAATGTGCACACCGGTATAATGCTGACTAATGTTCTGTCTCAGCAAATTTGACTAAATTAAATAAGGGTGTTTCTTGCCGGCAGTAGCTTTCTTATAATAATTTAATGAATAAGTTAAAGTTGTGTGAAAAGAGTTGCTTTCACGCAAAATAAATAGATTAAAGATTAGCGGAAAGGCACAAAATCTAACAAAAAGGAAAGCTAAAATCTTATATCTTATACGTTCATAGTAGGAGTACACCAATATATCGGTCGGCCGATTAATCGGGCCAATATTTGACTTTTTTTTAAATATCGGCATCAATCAATACACCACCTTACTAACGCCGATTTAAAGTCAGGCACATCCCTGGGCAGCAGAATTTAACTGAAGTGTATTTTTACATTCTTGGAACAACATCTGCTTTAATAAATGCTCAAAAATAATTTCCAACAAAAAAGTTTTTACCCATTTTAAATATTTTATACTTTGTCAGTTTCCTGATTTGTTTGATTAACTTTTGATTGATGTCTGATTTTAACACTAGGCAGTGCACGAAATGAAGATTTAACAGCTGGTTAAATTCTGCGATCACAAACGGATTCAGCTTCTGAAATTTAGTGACATTTTAGCATGAGAACAAAGTGAAAAACGTCCAGATGTTGGCCCAAAATATTGGCAGTACAAATCGACCAGTGGCTGACCGTGACCTTTAGATATCGGCATCAGAATCAGCAATAGAAAAACCAATATTAGTCAACCACTAATTCACAGTACATAATACTAGTTAGAATAGTTTAAAAAAGCAAAATATAATGGGCCATTCCCATCTGTACCGGGTCGGCCCGGGCCGGGTAGCGTAGGTTGTTTACATATCTGGGTGGCCTGGTATTTTTCCGGGCCAACCAAGGCTTATTCTCAGCCCTCTTCTCGAGGGGGTCTGCTTCAGGCCGACCAGGGCCAACACACCCACTGCTGACAGCAAATTCACACCTTCCATTAGAGCAAGCCTCTGATTGGTGGGTAGAATCAGCCCACATGGGCTTAAGGCAAGGATGTGTGGAATCAACCGGGCCAGGCTGGGGCCGACTGGGGCTACCCGGCCCGGGCCGACCTGGTACAGATGGAAATGGCCCATTAATTTTCTTGAAATCTGTTGCTAACCTTAACCCTAGCCATCCCGTCAGCCAGTTTAGTTTATCATTAAAACTCTCCCCTAATTTGCTTGTAATCAAAGACGTATACGGAAAACATTTCAATTCACTGCAGTAGCCGCTGACTTAAATCAAGCCCGTTGACGTGCGTTCTTTGGAAAACAACCAAAAAGCCAAATTTGGGACTTTAAAATGGTATTTGAACTAACACAGTAGCATCATCCACTGTCTATAAATAACTCCATCTTTGGTTGCAGATGATATAAGCGGAGTGGCTCACACGGTCTCCGTCACCAGCCCTGTGCACACGTGTTTTATGATCAGTTTCTTTCCAGTGCTCGCTCCCTCTCCTAATCATTTGATCTTTCTTGTCTTCTCTTCCTGTTAAGATGTGACAAGCCGAGAAGATGAGAGCGGCGGCAGCACCAGATGTACAAGATGAAGGAATATTCTAAAGATATTTCACAGCACAGCACTTTGACTTTTGAACCGTAAGCTATTTTCTGTGGAAAGCATTCCCCTTGGTCTGACAAAGAACAAAGAGATGGACTGAAATTTCTTCCCTCTGTATATCTGCGTGTACATAGACCATTACAAGAAAAAAAAAGACAGAATTTTTATGCTGCTACAGAAACGAATGACTAAACCCATCATTTGACTAAAAGCGAAGTAGCTGCCTCATGGCTTTGCATTTCTAACAGGCTTGCGATGCAGGTGTAGTCTTATTGCCAGCTCATTGTGTGCAGTTACTTCACTGGATATGAGTCTACTGTGGTTGTGTGTCAGTCATAACAAGCAAAACCTCTAGATGTATATTTAACTAATAAATCAGCGGGCGGGACGAAAGAAGACGTGGGCATGCCCTTCTTCGGTTGACGGATGGACCTCTGTTTGCCGGCGTCCGCTTACACCTTCGGAACAAAATGAGACACTTTTGACAGCCGATGGAGATCCGTCTCTGCTTGAGACCACATCCTTCCCTCTGAGGACATCACAGGACTAACGTGGACTCGAAGTCGCTGTCTGGATCAGAGGAGACTCGGGAGCGACGGTGCCATACACTTTAAAGGGATACTGGTCATCGGTTGTAGCGTTCATTGTTAAACTACAAGAAAACCACTGAAAATATCATATACTGTAGTTTGATTCCAGTTTAAATCTGTGCCTGAGAGATCCGCCGAGTGCTTTTTAAATTATTTCCTGACAAGAGGAGATTGTCAAAGTAGTTTCTTTATGGCGACACAAAAAATCTATTGATTATCATACATTTTCTTTTCTGAACCTGTAAATACTGAATATCCCTTTAAGCCATTTGTCCATTCTAGATAATTTATAATGTTGTAGATTATTTTACAGTATTCATCAGCCGTCTACACATATTTAATTTGATCTATTTATGTATGCTGTGTTATGTACCCATAGATGCCCCCCCCTGTGTTTAAGGTCACTGATGGCTACTTTCAGCACGGCTCTCTGTGCTTTTATATGAAACAAGAAGTCAAAGATGATTTGCTAACATTCCCTGAATGGATCATTTGTACCAATGTACTGATGATGTCTCCTTTTGTCGACCCCCGTCACGGGGTGCCATGTGGAACTGTAACTTTTGTGTGTGTGTGTGTGTGCGGTACCAATGTGTGCACGAGCGAATGTGTTCATCTGCCTTTGCTACATGCACAACTGTGTAGGTGTAAGAATATTGTATTTAAGTATTTAAAGAAAGTCGACCTGTGTTTTGTCCGTCATGCAAGATGCAAAATAACTACTGCTAGACGCCGGGTGTAAACGCCACAACGCCACCAGGATTCTAAATTTGGACAACAAATCATTCTGTCTGCCATCAGCCTCTGTTATTAGTCATCTTCTCCACTATTAACATGTTTTCTTTTTCTGTGTCTATGTAAAACAGTAAAGCATATTTATTTTTGAATCATATTGTTTTTATATAAAACAAGGAAAAGGTTGCTGTGTTGTGTTTCCATGCAACTTGAGATGTTTTTATTCTCTCTCTCTCTCTCTCTCTCTCTCTCTCTCTCTCTCTCTCTCTCTCTCTCTCTCTCTCTCTCTCTCTCTCTCTCTCTCTCTCTCTCTCTCTCTCTCTCTCTCTCTCTCTCTCTCTCTCTCTCTCTCTCTCTCTCTCTCTCTCTCTCTCTCTCTCTCTCTCTCTCTCTCTCTCTCTCTCTCTCTCTCTCTCTCTCTCTCTCTCTCTCTCTGCAGAGAAAGTAGAAATGCCTGCACACTTTTTCACGACAGGCAGACAGATATCCAGTCATTTAGATAAACACACACTTTGGGAACGTGTGCAGTAATTTCATCTTGTTAATCTAATTATAGTTATTAGGCACTAATGAATTTTCTTGGAATTAGAATCTTTTGTTTTTAAAGAATTATGTAAGAGCTAAAGAAAAAAAAGTAACTGGGCAAAAACGTGTTTCCAAAAGGAAGAATTTACAAAAAATGAATGTTTAGATCTTGTAGATCTTTGAAAGCAAAGTTTTTAAAATAACTAATATTAAAAACAAAGCTTGAGGCTAAAACCAGATATCTAATACATATTATGAACTGGAATATGTAGGGAAAAACAATTTAAATAGAAATATCATAAGACTTCCATGAATTAAGAGATGATTATTTTGACACATGACCGCTTTCACCTTGATGAAATGTCAAAAATTATCTTATTTCCTCAACTTCTTTGTTACCTGATTGGAAAGTGTCAAATGGAATTTAATATGAGACAAAAAAAAAACCCAATACTTAAAATGTGTGTTGAAGTCGAAAGTTAGCACTCAGTCTATGATTTATAAAAATATTTAGGCTACTGTAGAAATTTGCTTTCGAATTCTGGTAGATTCAAAACATAATGAACTTCTAGACCCAAAGGATACCGGTGCACTTGGACTTGGACTTGGACCTTCCAAGGTCAGTTTTTGTCCCCTGCACTTTTTACCATCTAAAGACAATATTCCGCTATATTACATAGAAATTGGTTGAGCACTAGGACCAAGCAGAAAACAACTGCTTGTGTTTCCCATTAGAACCGTCCATATGCCCATCTCTTGGCTCCACTGATAAGCCTGGTTTATGCTTCTCTGTCAGCTCCGCAAGGGACAGACACGCACGGATTGACGGAAGCGTTTTGCTCTCATACTTCTCCGTCTCCTGGAGAGTGTTGCAAAGCAATTCCCCGGCAGGACAACAGAGGGCGTAGCGCTGTTCTGTGGTATCCTGTCATGTATCGGTCCAAGATTGTGTGTTTATATTGTGTTTTTTGTGTGTATAAGAGACTTTTAACACGGACATATTTGTCTCTCATTCTCCCACCGCTTCATGCGCTCCCCACCTCTAAACCCACGTTTCCTGTCATTTCCGTCCACAAATAAAACGCTTGCTGCGCATCTTTTCACTCCTCCAGTCACGGGAGGACTAAACGTTCATATTTTTAGAGTTTTTTCGTGAGGTATTCTTCAAGCTTCTCCGTGTCTGCCGCTAGTAAAACTTGGCTCTATTTGCAATGGCGGCGCTGTAAACAACAGCGGCGTCCTGACCAATCACAAGCTTGCGTAATCCGTCTCGTTCGACGGATGTTTAAAAAAGTGGGCTCGACTCCGTACGTACTTGCGTGCCTGCCGGATCCCTACGCAAGGACGGATAATGGCGTTGCGTGTGCTCCGCACTGACGCAGACGGAGAAGCATAAATCAGGCTATACTTGCTAACGTGTGATTGGCTGTTCCTGCCACCTGTGTACTTGACAGTTCTGCATTACCGACGCTGCATAAAAGAATCTCTAGGCTGTAGTTTTACACATATTTTTGTACACTTACTGTAAAGACCCCCCAACCCCCGTTCCTCATGTTGGCTGTGGCCCCCCTACTTCTGAAGTCATAACTACGTCCATGCATGCAGCTTATTATGATGTCACATTTTCTCTTTTTGAATCCATACTAGTTTTGGATTTTGTGATGCAAGCTGCCAGTTAAAATTAGATAAATAAATATGTTATATTGAAACATCGCTCTTGTGCTAAATGAGCAAAATAAGAAAGAGAGATTTAACCGTGGCATTTTAATTACTGTGACCTACCCTTAAAGACGGTTTATTCTGGTATGTACTGGTCAGTTCAGCCATTTGGATAAAAACTAAAGACGCCTACCCTGTTGTGCTTTTAAAAGTGCCTCAGCTGGACCAGATTCACACAGAAACAAGGTCTCATCTGTTTAAACGCTAACAAGAATGTTGAAATTGGTGTTTTCAAACTAAATCAATTTACATAGTTACTAAAGCCAAGTTATTGTACTGTTGAAGTGGTGCTGATGCAACAGGCTGCGACTGTTGCACAACGATCACTTCTACCAACACAAGCACAAAATACTTCCTCTTACGGTGATCGTATGCAGCACTCTGGTGCGTGAAAATCATTCACAATCAGGAACTTGTGACGTAAACAACCCTTCAACACATTTCCCTAAATCGCCAGCATCTGATGCAACACACTTGTGACTTCTGCCCCACCTGTAGGCACAGTCCCAGCTACCTGTTTAAACAAAATTAGAGTTTCTGGTTTGACGGCTCCTTAGCGTCTCATGGTATTTACAAGGCAGAGATCTTTTTGGGGAAATCCAAAACGGTTTAACCGGAATTTAGCTCCTGGGAATAGGATTCCGAATTTAATTCATTATTTCCTTCCGCCTCATGACTCGCTTTCTTCTCACAGTGGCACTTACTTTGGAAATGTTGGTGTCATTGCATATTTTTCCCATGTGTTCCACTGCAAATGTTAGGTCCAAAGGCTTGTTCTGAAACTACTTCTTCTCTGCTTGGCTTTCAGAACAGGGTTAGAATCGCGGCGTGAAATGTCCTGAAAGGCAACAAATTTGTCTTTGCTCTTCCGCCAACCCAGAGGCGCGTTGTGGAGGAAGCAGCCCAAGCAGAGAGGCCCAGACTTCCCTCTCCCCAGCCACTTGGGCCAGCCCTTCCAGGGGAATCCCAAGGTGTTCCCTGACCAGAAGAGAAATAGTCCCTCCTCCATGTTAATAATCATTTCTGATTATAATCAGTCAATGTGAGTTTTTCATGCAGGCTGAACTTGAAAATAGTCTCCTACACCTGTCTCCTGCATTAGCTTGTGATAGAAACACATACCGTGAAACGCGAGGATTTGAAAATCTTGACATATTTACATCACACTGCCACTGAACATTCATGGACTCAACCATCTCTCGTCGTATTTTATGTCAGAAGCTGTAAATTTACAAAAATCTTTTGGAAACAAAAATTTCTTAAAAATGCTATATGGAACCCTAAAAAATCAGTCCATGGGCCACAAATGGCCGGCCTCTGGGCCTCACTTGGGGCATGCTTTACAATCCTTCCCTTGTCACCTGGCTGCATTTATCCCACCAACAGCTACGACACTGGAGCGGTCGCTGTGGTAAATCTAACCCTTATGAATGCAGATTAAGTGGAGGCTTTGGAATCTTAGGGTACGTTTGTTTGGGAATTTTTCCCCACTTAGCCTCACTAGCTTGCTGTTTTCTGCTGGATTAGCTTCAGTGTGGTGCTAATACTGCTGAGCAAGAGCTCTCCCTGCTCTTTATGTGCATACCTTAATATAAAGAACACCATCTAATCCCTGTAAATAATTGTGGGGGGCCCCTTCCCCTGGGTGAAACACCCCTAAGAATGCCATAAACCATCTAATCTGTGATTTGTCTTGAAACCAGAATGTTGCATGGTCTGTCTGGCAAGTTCTCTGAAAAGTGCTGATTTAATATCGGACTAAAACGACCAATGTAGTCTGTTGCTATCAGATTTCCACTGCAACATGTTTGGGATCCCCTACCGACTAGAAAACTCGTTACAATCTTGATTTGAACAGGATTTTAGTCACTTAATCATAAGACAATGGAAGACTGAACATTTTGCAATGAAAAACATTATCTTCTACATAACCTTTGACAAAATACAAATCAACCTAATTAAAGATGGCTGCCATCCCTAAATTCAATGGACTGTGCAGAACGTGTGGTAAAATTTGAGCATCATCCCCAACATAATGGAGTGCTAATGGATCAGTCCAGGTCTTGTGGAACTGTAACGTTGTTTTCAAGATTTCATCAAACTTCGTTATTTTCCGCCATAAGATGATTAGTTTGAAACCCTGGCATTAGAAACAACGTTCCTAAACAGGAATGCTGCTTTTTAAATAAATTTACATTTTAGCAAAGTGAATATTAAGAAGGAAACATTTGCAACCAAGAGTGCATAAAAAGGAAAACCAGTTGGGTGTAAACAGGACGTCTAGTACACCAGTGATGTCTTCCAAAAGCCTTATCGATTAATAATCATCTTTTTGATCATTTTGCCAATTTCACTTACTGAGCGGGCGTTGTGTCGGTCAGTGACAGACTGAAAGGAAACTTTTTCAAAGGAAGCTGAAAACTGGAGAAACTACTCATAACCACGATCCCTGACAGTTCAGCCCATTTAAAGAAACCCAAAGCAACCACCGCTTCATGGTTTTTATTCACACAGTCCTTCTTTTTATACCACTGCTGCCTTTTGGGGGCTGCGCAGTGGTTAGAGCTGTTGCCTTGCCCGGGATCTTTCTGCATGGAGTTTGCATGTTCTCCCTGTGCATGCGTGGGTTCTCTTCGGGTACTCCGGCTTCCTCCCACGGTCCAAAAACATGACTGTTGGGTTGATTGGTCTGTCTAAATTGTCCCTAGGTGTGAGTGTGTGTGTGTGTGCATGATTGTTTGTCCAGTGTGTCTCTGTGTTGCCCTGCGATGGACTGGCTCTCTGTCCAGGGTGTACCCCGCCTGATTGCCCGTTGACCGCTGGAGATAGGCACCAGATAGGCGGGTTCAGAAAATGGATGGATGGATGGATGGATGCTGCCTTCTGCATTGGGCATTTAAGTCCACTTAAGTATGTCCTAGCCAGCTGGGCGTAGTGTTTGCAGCATGCTCAAGTGTCATTTATTAGCCTAACAGCTGATATGAGGAGAGTCTACAGGGATCCTGTCAATGCCACTTGCTTCTAACAATGGGACGGGACACAAGCTCTTCAGATTTCAGGACAGAAACTATACTTCTGCAACAACGATGGGTTTTGGATATCAATCGTTTAACCCTCAAGCTTCACTTTAATTTTTGATACACTTAAGAGGACAAAAATGCGTATGGCATCTAGTGGTCAAACTGGCATTTCAATGGTGAAAATCCTCAAAATGATTGAACTTTTTATATGTTTGAGCAGGGCTGAAGTTGTTGAATAGATCTATGAAATAAACATGTAATGTATACATATTTATAGCCACATTTACCAGTGGGTGTTTTTGTCCTCTGAAGATTCAAGTGTATAGCGTTATTTTTTCGTTTGTTTGTTTTTATTTTTATTTTTCATGATTCCAAAGCAATTTTCAAAATTTGTCAAGAGAGAGTTTTTGCGAAGAAAAATTGTATGAAAAGGACAAACTCTATTAAAATAGCATCCAGACAAATGCCCAAATGGACAAAAACGTCCCCAGTGAAGCTAGACGGTTACGTCTGATCATTGTTTCTCCACACAAACATGGTTGGATGCCAGTCCATCCACATGCTACTGGCTAACAAATAACGTGATGTACTCACCGCTACGGATGTCAGTCAGCAGGGCAGTGCACCCTACACTGTCAGAGAAGAAACAAATACATCCTTTTTCCAAAGAAAGTGATTCTATGCAATATTTTCATATTTTTAATTAATTTTCTTGAGCCAGCATGCGCTAAAACGACCCTTTACAATGTTATTGAAATGTCACTCAGACCACTGCCCCCCGTGGTCAGAATATCGCACTTGCAACTTTACCGAGTCGAGTTACCGGCTCAGGCGCTGCTGTTTGGGGGAGCTGAGATCATGAGCACAGCTGATTTGTTTGATTTAGTGCCAAATCACTCCTGCAGACACTCATGAAGGCTGGGGAGACGTTTCAGTTGTTAGGTTAAGGTGTTAAAAAGACGAACTCACAGCAAGGAAATAAGTTCCCTTTCAGTCGATTCACTCGGTACAGTGAAGGCACTGTGGGACAACACGCCCTCGTGTGGCCTGGTTGAAGACACATTTAATCGCGCCTGTAAAGCAAATGAAAGTGACACAGTGTGGAGGCCCTGCCCTCCACTCGTAAGCGACCGCGTCACTGTCATTCCTCAGTTCTTATGCTCTTCACCTTGCTGACTACACATCTGACAACTAGCTGTGCTATTGAAAGATAGCTTAACCGCTCGCTGACTGGACTCTGCTGCCTTCTGACTAGCATTCCTGCCCACCAAGCGCTATCTTTTTTGGCTCTTCAGCTTCTCTGCTTCGCTCCGCTGTGTGTCTCTCAATGAGCGCCGTGTTGGACGTGGCTTCGCGAAAGGCCGCTTCGTGCCCCTGTCCTCAGGGCTGTGGATTCTCTCTTCACGAGAAGGACCCACACGAAGCATGCCCGGTTTGTCTGGGAATTCTCCACGCCAAGAGAGCGCTTGTGGACCCGGAGGCGTGAGAGTTCTGTCGCCAACTCTGCCGTCCCACACTCGAATGGCGCGTGAAGCTCCAACAATGTCTCCTGGGAGACACTGCAGTTTTGCAGCAGGACCCCATGCTTTCCCGTTCGGCCCCGGCTTTGCCCGGCTCTGACGCGGACAGCCTAGTGATCGATGTCCCCGCTACTAGCTGGGCAGATCAGATGGAGATGGCAGACAATTTAACCGGACCAGACCTAGAGGCTTCTCATTTTCCTCCTCTGGCAGAGGATGAAGGAGACGTTGTGGACATTTGCCCCGACGGTCAGGACTTACTCGAGGATGAGGAGGTCCTCTCAGCAGTGGAGTGTTCAGCTCCAGCCGCTACTTCAGCCTCCAAGCTGCGAGATGACACTTCTTTTCTCCCGCTCTGCCAGCGTGCAGCGGGGAGGTTAAAAGTGGACTGGCCCGCTCCTCCACCTGCACAAAAGAGGTCCTGCTTTTCTGGATTTTACCTCCCCTCAGAACCAGCGGAGGTAAAGAACTTTCTGACACTATACCCAGATTTTGTGGCTGAGCTCACTGTATCCTGGGCCAAGCCGCTATCCACCCACACCACGGTCCCAGGTTATGGTCAGTTTTTCGACCTCGACGGCGCAGAAATGGCGGGATTGGTTAACCTCCCTTCGATGAAGCCCTCTCTCGCGGCTTACCTGGCCCCGACCTGCAATAACGAGTCAGTGGACAAGCTAATCTACCCTCCAAGCCATGCCGCTTCTCAGCTGCACAACTGGAGAAGATTTACTGCGCGCAGGCCTCCACTGCCCACTTCCTCAGCTCCAGGCCTGCCAATCACTTTGCCTGGCGGACCTTGGAGCAAGAGTCCCACCCGACAGCCCACTGACCCCCCTCATCAATGAGATACGGGTCACGTCGGACTACATCCTGCGAGCTGCCCGAGGCATCGCCCTGCTGTTGGGAAGAGGTATGGCCTCAACTGTAGTGGCTCAGAGACACTTGTGGCTGACCCTTTCTAATGTCCCCGACAGGGACAGGGCTAACTACCTGGACGAGTCTGTTTGGACAGTCCCTCGACGCTATTCAGACAAAGTTTGAGGCCCCGCGGAAACAGACTGAAGCGCTACGCTCCATCATCCCCAGACGGGAAGGGTGGCGCACGGCACCTGGGTCTAACAGGAAGAACCTGTCCTCTCCTCCTCTAATGGGCCATTCCCATCTGTACCGGGTCGGTCCGGGCCGGGTAGCGTAGGTTGTTTAAGCCCCATTCCCATCAGTACCGGATCGGCCCGGGCCGGGTAGCGTAGGTTGTTTACATATCTGGGTGGCCTGGTATTTTTCCGGGCCAACCAAGGCTCATTCTTAGCCCTCTTCTTGAGGGGGTCCGCTTCAGGCCGACCAGGACCAACACACCCACTGCTGACAGCAAATTCACACCTTCCATTAGAGCAAGCCTCTGATTGGTGGGTAGAATCAGCCCACATGGGCTTAAGACAAGGATGTGTGGAATCAACCGGGCCAGGCTGGGGCCGACTGGGGCTACCCGGCCCGGGCCGACCCGGTACAGATGGGAATGGCCCATAACTCAGAGGACAGCCTCTCCAGCGACAGCAAAGGGCTCGGTCCCAACTCGGACCCCCGTCTTTCCCTCCTTGCCTCTCCCGCCTGGAGTAAAGTCCCTCCTGGGGACTCACAGACCCGCTCTGTGAGCCGCAAGAAGTAACCTCAGTCGTCCTGATCCGGGGACTGACCTTGTTTGGGATTTGGACCCTGTTGGACTACAAAACCCCAGTTTTCGGTGGTTGAAACGGTAAAAAAGACTGCTGTTTGCACTCGACAATGTGTGGATTCAATGCTTCTCAAATTGGCCCCATAAAGCTGCATCAACCCGCTCCGCTGGTGAACGACAGCTCAATTTTCACATCAAATCCTGTCTGCAATCGGCCTCTGTGGGAGCGGGAAAAGCTGCTGTTCTCCTGCTTTGCTGGATAACAGCAGCTGAATATTTCCAGAAATTAAAGGCAAAAACTACACATTGTCACTTTAAAGAAATATGGATTAAAAAAAACAATTGCTTATGTATCAGGATTCAGTCTAAACTCTCTTTTGGACCTGGGATTACAAGAATTAAGTTTACTGTGAGAACTTTCTTTTGTCCCACACTGAACAGAATAAAATCCCTCATTTGCCTGCATCACCGATCCTTTAATAACTGATTTTGTTTGTGCCAAATGAAAGAGTAAATTAGTGTTGTTCTAAATCCTTTCTCAAAACGAATCCCTTTTCAAGTGAGTTTCCTTTGCCTGTTTCGTGGTTGATCCGGAGTTTTTGAGGTTCTGCCAGTTTTTTTTATTGTTCTTTTTTAAACACTGAGCTCTTGTGGATTCTCGAACAAGCCGATG